>NC_049216.1:31969355-32004355 GCF_013347855.1 Anguilla anguilla | reverse complement strand
TTTTCTGGTGTTGCAGGTGCCAGCGCAGAGCCGGGAGCAGGAGGTCAGAGCAGGTCGCGCTCCCACGAGCCAGAGAACGGGCTCTCGAACCCGCACCATCGCCGTTCGCAGGCCGCCGACCCCCCGGGCCCCCCGGCCCCGCCCGCCGAGCCCCCCTGCCCCCGGCTGCGCGGCCAGGACTCGGGCAAGCACGCCCTGCGCTCCCCGAAAACGCACGGGCGCGCCCCGACCGCGCACCCCTCCGGGAGGGCCATGAGGAGCCGGGGCGCCCCTCCCCCGCCGGCGCTGCTCAGCCCCAACCCCCCCTACCAGCCCGCCGCCCCCCACCGGAGGCACAGGCAGCGGGCCAAGGAGGGCCAGCAGCAGGCCCACCGCGGCGTGCTGGGGGCCCCGGGCCCCGTGCTGGAGAAGGAGCAGGTGCGCGACCTTCCCAGCATGCTCCTGTACGAGGGCGGCGTGGGCCAGGTGGTGCAGCGGCACGAGCACCACCACCACCACGAGCACCACCACCACTACCACCACTTCTACCAGTCGTGAGCCCTGGACGGCTGCGTCGGCGCCAGCGTCGCCATGCCAACCGGGCGCCGCGCCCCGCCCCGCCCGCTGCGCGCGGGCGTTTTCACAACTGTACAGAGACCTCTGCGGACTGGGGAGGTGCTGGGAGGAGCACAGGAGGAGCAGAACAAGAGGAGCAGAGCAGGGGCCTCCTCAAGTGGCAGGGGGAGGGGATGGGGCGGGGCGGGGCGGGGCTGGGCTGGGCGGGGCAAGGCCAGGGTATTTTTTAGGGATGGGGAAGGCATGAGCGGGTGGCTAGGCTTACAGGAATCCTCAGAAACCACAAGCTTGGCTCTTATGTGTTCAGCTAAGCTTGGGGCTTGGGTGGGGGGGTGTTGGTGCCCAGTCAGTGTCTGGGGGGGGTGGGGGTGTTGACCCACATCTCACCTGAACACTCTGCACTGACCTCTCTGGTTCTCTGAAGCCCTGGCTGGTGAACTGACCTCCTAAAGCCGGGAGGGAGGGGGGGGGGGGGGGTCAGAGGGATGGGTTTGGCTGGGTAGAGGGTGGGACGATGGGTGGGGAGGGGGGGAGGGTCACTGGAATGGAAGGACTATCACACACTATGATGCTATATATGAAGAAAAGGACGAGGTCATCGGCACAGCACCGGATGGGCCTCTGGTTTGTGCCCGATGGTGGTTGCTGGGAGACCAGGAGGACCCGGGAATCCTGTCGGCTGAAGACCACTTGAAAAGCACTTCCTGGTGCTGTCGCTTCTAAAAAAAAATAAAAATAAATACATTTGCAGTCAGAACCTGGGCATTTTCTACCGAGATAAAGATCCTGACTTTCACAAGCAATACTCTGACACTTCTGAGGACAATTTAAAAAAAAAGAAAAGAAATGAAAGCAAGGCATTTGGATAAAAATATTAACTGAAAATTGAAGACCCCAAACAGCTGCTACCTCTAGTATTATTATGATTATTATTGATATAATTGTTGTTATTATTCAGATGTTATTTTTAGTAACAGATTTTTAATATGTCACCTACGTGGGAGGTTTTTCACTCTGCAATCGTGTAGCCTTGTGCTATCCATCATATTGTTTTTGTATGTACATACTGTATGTGCCACGTTTTAACACTCAACTATACACAAGCTACACTAACGCTGTGACGTACTTCGTATCCGCACTCTGAAACTTGTATCTTTGTGTTTAAATGTTTGCTCGTCTCCTGAATCGGTTCTCCCAATAAGCTGTGTTTGAAGACCACTCTAAAGACGTAGAGCGACTATCGTGCAGTAGTAGTCGAGCTGACGGTTCCTTCGAGAGGTGTTCCGTACTGCCGATCGTTGCAGACGGTCCGCAGGAATGTTGGCTAATTATGCACACTCTCAGGTACATTTTGCTTCTCCGTTTTTCTAAATCTGTGGTTTTTAATTAGTGACATTTGATGCAGACTGTGGGCAAGTAGAATTTAGGAGTCGCGCAAGCTAACAGGGGTGTCGCTAGCTCTTGGTACAGTTCTACTCAATGTGTGCGTGTGCATGTGTGTGTACGCATGTGTGTGTGTGTGTGTGCGTGTGTGCATGTGTGTGCACGTGCGTGTGTGTCTGTGTGTGTGTACGCATGCGTGTGTGCATGTGTGTGTGTGTGTGTGTGTGTGTGTGTGTGTGTGTGTGTGAGCGCGCGTGCGGAGTCTCTAGTTGGATCAAGCAGATGCTGTGGAATGCTGGAAATATATCCTGATGGCCTGTAGTTAAACTAAGTCTGTCCAACATGTGTGGATGCCTTCCGTTCGCTGACTTAACCCAGAAGAATCCGGATCTCTGGGCCTGTGTCACCTCTAGGTCCGAGCCGTGGCGTGCCCCTGGTTTGGGTGGGGAAGCCGAGCCTGTCGGGTCCTGATGATCAGGGTCAGGCAGTGGGAGAACGCAGCCAGGCCCGGTGGCATCTCAGGCCTCAGCTGTCATCAGTGCTGTCACCGAGCAACCACGTGCTCTGGGGGGGGGGGGGATCAGGGTCTACGATCAGCCAACATGACATCACTGTTTACTGCATGCCACAGAGTATATTTACTCTGCTGTCCCGCTCCACTGGTGCTAAACGATACCAGGGCAGGACCATCAATAGCAAGTCTTCCCTTTCCCTGTCCCGGAGTGCTACCAGCTATTTTGGCCTGTGACTACGATTTTAATGCGGAGGCTGACCTCATCAGTCGTCATCCTGCAAGCTGCGAGATGGCTGGTCACGGATCTCCACAGTGGATTGACGTGGGCTCTGAACCCTTTATACTGGAAGCCTTTCCTGAAAGATGGAAGCTTCCACTCCACACCACTCTCCACCCCCTCGCCCCCCCTCCCCCCCCCTCCTCAGGGGGGTCCTGACTGCAGCCTGTTCCACCATCCCTCACTCCGTAAAATGGCATCTGTTGTGGGAAAATGGTCTCGTCGCAGCAGTCCAAGAGATCCTTCGTGCGCGTAAGCTTTCAAGCGTAAATTTACCCCCATGATGAGCAAAGGAGTTAAAATTCCATCTGCTTCAGCTGGCGGCTCCAAGTCTTTTGGGGGGGGAGAACCGTGGATGTCTGCGCTGTCCCGAATCGCCAGTGGGGTTCGTGCATCGACACGGTTGCAGACGATTGGCTGTACCAAATTAGGGGTGGGAATTGAACATGCTCAAACCCCATGTTGGGTGCCAAATTTATTTACTGGGGGGAAAAAAAAAAAACTCCATCTGCTTTAGTTGATTTGTGAGTTCCTGGATACTCATGTGAAGTGGGATATGTGGGGGAATTCTCTGTTTTAAACCGATGATCTGTTGGTTGACCCTGTACCAATTAACTGTGTGCACACAGCTTAGGGCCACCCTACGTGACTAGATCTCGTTTGGTAAGAAGTTTGCTAAGATTTTATGTGAAGTCAAAAAAATTTGTAATAAAATCTCTTCTTGCCCAGGCCAGCTACTTACATTAAGATATGTGGGATGGAGTACTGTGTGCTGCTGCTGCTCCAGTATTAGCAAAGCCACACACACACAAGGGCCAAGTTAGCTGCCAGCTGTTTGACCATGCTCTCCCACCTTTAAAGGGATGCTCTGCTTTCAGGAAAAAGCCAAGTCTTGTGTTTTTAATGTTCTAATATGTTGTACTGTACCTTGCTAAGATACATAGGAATTTCAGTATTTAAAAGTGAGAACCTTTTTCTTGTGTATGCTACCACTAAATTATCTTCTTTGAAAGGTTCCTATATCTACCTTTTAAAAAGTAATGTAAATATATTATGGACTGCAGAGAGGTTATACATGTAGAAGGAATAAGCTTATTTATATGGATAAATGGTTGCTCAAATGTGCGTCTGCAAAGCTATCAAATATGACTGTCACCATTCCTCTCGAGCTTGCTGTGTCAGTGATTGCTGACAGGAAGGAACAGTTTGGTCTTTCCATGTTTGGTTTCCTTGTGCTTTTTGTGAATTGGAAATGTCCCACACTTGTTATTTTACAGCATCTGAACTAAACCGCGTAATCTTTCTCATCATTATTTCCATACGTTATTTTGTATAGTATATATAGATGGTTTTGATTAAATGCTTTATTTATTTAATAGCAGAACTGTGCCAAGACAAACCCTCTTCATTAAAGTTTTAACAAGTTCCTTAAAAGTTGTTTGCTTTTTCTTCTTCTTCGGTGTTAAGCACAGCCCTTTAGCTGTGACCTTTGCTCTTTGACCTTGGGCTGTGTTTTAACAGCGGCCTGCTTGTGTGACTTCCTGGTGACTGTTGTTCACTCCTTGTGATGCTAGTATTTGTGTAGTTTTTTGGAAGAAACCTTTTCAGCTTGTACCCTATGACACAAATCACAAATTCTTCATTATTTGCCGTTAATCTCTGACCTTCACGTTCAGTTTCTACAATATCTCTCTTGTTATGAAGGCTTCAGTGCTCAAAATATCTTGTGAGTCATCTGCTGGACATGTTTCTGACTGATATATGCCGTGAGTAACATCAACAGCAACGTAAAAACAATTCAAACGATGTAATGCATGCAGCTTTTAAAATAACGAAACGATGAAAGAAGATTGGTGTACATGTCCTGTGTTCGCCCGCTGATACACATGGGACCTGTGCATATGCTGTGCAGGAATGCCTGTGTGTGTGTGTGTGTGTGTGCGCGTGTGTGTGTGTGTCTGTGTGTGTGTGTGTGTACGCGTGTGCGTGTGCGTGCGCGTGTGTGTGTGTCTCTGTGTGTGTGTGTACGCGTGTGCGTGTGCGTGTGCGTGTGTGTGTGTGTGTGCGTGTGTGTGTGTGTGTGTGTCTGTGTCTGTGTGTGTGCGTGTGTGTGTCTGTGTGTGTGTGTGTGTGTGTGCGTGTGTGCGTGTGTGTGCGTGTGTGTGTGTGTGCGTGTGTGTGCGCGGGTGCACGTGTGTGTGTGTGTGTGTGTGTGTGTGCGTGTGTGTGTGTCTGTGTGTGTGTGTGTGTGTGTGTGTGTGTGTGTGTGTGCGTGTGTGTGCGTGTGTGTGTGTGTGTGTGTGTGTGTGCGCGTGTGCGCGTGTGCGTGTGTGTGTGTGTGTGTGTGTGTGTGTGTGTGTGTGTGTGTGTGTTATATGTGTGTGTGCGTGTGTGCGTGTCTGTGTGTATCTGTGTGTCTGTGTCTGTGTGTGTATGTGTCTGTGTGTATGTGTCTGTGTGTCTGTGTGTCTGTGTGTGTGTGGTTGTATTTGCGCGACTGAGCCGCGCAGAGGAATGCTTCTGTCCGTTTGTGCAGACTGCCTGGTTTAGGCATGCTCTGGGTCCTAGGAGAAACCCTTCTATGCCGATCCTGCGCTGCTCCCAAATCCCCCCCCACCCACCCCCCCCACCAATCCTCGCCACCACCCGCCAACCCGGGCCTCCCACTGAGCCCGGCTCACCGCATCCACAGGCTTTGATGTGCAGCCGAAACGCCTGCGACGGGACGACGGCAGAGTTTGATTTATCTGGCGTCTCTCCGTGGCTGATGCCTTTCCCTTCGTGCGCGGTGGGTAAATCTGCGGCTGTTTTTAAATGAACGGTTTTAGGCGGTACGCAGTTTGTTTTTCTGTTCAGAAAGTCTGTCCTGTCCTGTACTTTTCTGGTTCCCTTGTCTCCCCAGAGGTCAGGAGGACGATCAGCGTGACTCAGAGACCTACGCTGCTCCAGCACGACTGCAGTCTCCAGAGTGGTGCTCCGGCGTGGTGGCTGCGCAGTGGGGCCGTCTCTGTCGCGGTGAGGGGCGTTGGCCGAGCGGTTTGGGTCTGAGAGACAGCGGATCAATGCGCCGGTGCTCCTGGTGTGTGGCACGGGGGAGGGGGGGAGGGGAGGGCTCACGGGGGCTGAGGTCAGGGATTTGGTATGTGGAGGTACGCTGGGAGAGACCTCCAGTCGCGGTCCTCCATGTGTCAAACACATGTGGGTCTGCTCTGATGGAGCCTCCTGCTCTCTTTCCAACCCCCCGCCCCCCCACCCCCGGCCCCCACAGCCCCCCCCCCCCCCCCCCCCCCCCCCCCCCCCCCCCCCAGCCCCCTCGCCTCACTGTGTGGTGTTATTACAGAGTTGGGCCTGGAATTCACTTTGTATGTGCGAGTCAGTCATTTAGAAGAAAACATTAAAATACCTTTTAATTTACAAGATGGGTCCCCTCTGCATCCCCCCCCCCCACCCTCCCTACGGTACTTCACTCTCACACATTCTCTTACACCCCCACGGAAATGATAAATTAATGAATGAACATCAGGGGTTTTAAAAAAAAAAAAACTTTTTAAGGAATTTATGTATTTGCAATTGGCACATCCCTGACAGAATGAGAAAATTGCAGAGAGTTGTTTAGAGTTATCCATGTGGGAGGCTCTCTTGGTGACTCACGAGCCTCGAGGGGTGGCGTGGGAACAAAGGGGTGGGGGGGGGGGGGTGGGGGGGTGTGAGTCTTCGGGGTCTCGTGTCTGTATGGTTTCACTTTGGTAATTAGACATGAAATTCTGTGCGGGGGCATGTCTCTATATTGGTAATCCATGTATAATCACTCAGCCTGAGAGCACAGCACCAAATACTATGGGCCCCACATAGTTGAAGGTTGGCCCTTTAAAACCATCGACTCTTCCGTGAGAAAAAAAATGCATGTGCCTGTTCTCAGAAGGGGATATCCAGTTCAGAGGGAAGGTCTATGAGTCATTCAACGCAGGTACTGTGGTACAGGGGGTGAATCTCTTGTAAATGCCGCGTTATACCTGCAGTGCGTTACCTTTGAAGTAATGAGTGAGTGAATAAGTTTGTTTTTTGCTGAGTCTTTCTTTGTCTAGTTCAGTGAAATGCCAAGAAAGAAATTTTGTGGATGGAATATGTAGAACTCATTATTCAGTACTTAATTTACTTTTAGATAAATTGTATAAGTTATTGTAACAGTCGCAACTGATGACAATACAAAGAGAACAGGACTTTTGGAAACAGTCACTATCCTGAGACCTTACGTTTTGATATCAGTGATCCTGAATTTTGGTGTTTGTCTGTAAATGTCACGCTCCCAATGCTTAAACTTTCTCAGGAAACCATTCGCTGGAAACGGTAATTCTGGCAAAGTCCTTCGCTCTGAGTAGCGACTGCTGTATTATTCTCTATACGGACAAAGGGCAGGCAGTCATGTCAGAGTCATGTCAGGACCAGAGCCCTCTTTGCTGGAGAATGGGTGAGTTTACAAGGAGCTGCTATGTGTTACTGACCACATCAGTGCAATATAGTTCCTCTGTTTTTTTATTTTTGTTGTTTTTGCTTTTTTTTTTTCGCAGGCTCTTGGGTTCCTCTACATTATCCATGCACGGTTTTAGTGTGTCAAGCAATTTATCGTCCTTTTTATTTCCCCCCCCCCAAACATTACCATGAAAGTCAAATGAATCCCCCCCCCCCCCCCCCCCCCCCCCCCCCCCCACACACACACAGACACACACAGACACAACTCAATGCGGTTTTTGTGTTCTTAAGGGGGGGGGGGGGGAGGTGGGAGAGATTAACCCTATTATGTTCTCTCCAGAAACGGCGGAGGCAGTGATATTGACTTGAATGTGTGGAAATGAAAAGCGGCCATATGTTTTCGCTTTGTGCTTTGTTTCCAGCAGATAGGCAGAGCTCTTTGAAGTGTGGATTGGCACAGTGGGGTGTAGCTTCTGTAGAGAGGAGATGCTAAATGCTAAGGACGAGAAGGGTATGAGGTGCTCTATTACTAATAAAGAAGCAGAGAAGGGGGGGGGGAGGGGGGGGAGGGGGGGGGAAGCAAATCCAGTGATGATAATGTACATCTGTTCCAGGGTATTTATGTGCTTTGAACGTTTTTTTATGTGCAGATAAGTGGGGTCCTTTTTCTTACAGTTTTTCGGAACTTCAAAGCAGATTCATTGGATAATGCAAATGATGGGAATATGCCGATATCTCCCGGCTCGGGGAGTAAAAGGGAAGAGGACTGCGGATAACTGGTGTCTTTTATGTCAAAGGGAGGGTAAAAATAACAATTCGGTGATTAACTAGTTTATTAAACAAATATTGACAAAGCACTAGAGATCGAAACTACCTTCGCATTGGTAGTGAGCTGTGAATAAAAATAATAATAATAATAATAATAAATACATTTTATTTATATTATGCTATAACTCAGACACTTTACATATATGTGAAGATAAAGTATATAATTTTCATTCTCTGTAGATATTTGCAAGCTCATTCATTACTAAACTTTGATGGGGAAAACAATTTGATAGATTTAACAATCTTGTCAACAAACAACAATGTCAACTCTGCAGTTTTTGGTGTTGGTGCTGTCCACACTATCCCATTGCTTAAACTCACACTTGTGTTAAACAGGCCCTATTTATACTGGGATAAATTGAAAATCTAACTATATTCAATATATGAATACAGTACATAAGAGGCCTACTTGGCCAGATCTTTCATAATTCAGAAAAAGATGACATGCGTGTGTTGTGCCATCGAACCTGACCTGGGTTTATAGGCCTCGGTTGCTTGTTCGGCTCAGTGGGTCATGCGAGGGTTAAGTTTTTTTGCCAGTGTTTAAATTCTTTCATGTTAGATCTGCCTTTTTACTAATACAACCGTGGAGCAAATGAAAACGTTTCAAAGCGGATGAATCCGATCGCTAACGAACCCTGGTGAATCATTTAGTCCCGGGGTGGGAGATACGAGTGCTTGAGGGCTGAGAACCTGTAGACTTTAAAAAATGATATTAAATTGGAAATGACCCATCGTTTTATGTAGTTATCCTTATTGAAGAGTAAGATCCTCCCATTCAACACATTCCAAGGGTGGATCAAAGCACCCTAGTAGGTGTGTGTGTGTGTGTGTGCGTGTGTGCGTGCGTGCGTGCGTGCGTGCGTGCGTGCGTGCGTGCGTGCGTGCGTGCGTGCGTGCGTTCCCTCCATTGTGGTGTAAAAAAATAAAAATAAAAAATTCCTCATTTGTGAAACTAATAAGAGATGATTTGAAAAGCATCAAAATAATGCTGGATTTTTCCCGCATTATTTAATTCTGTGGAGAGGGAGAGGGAGATTGAGAGAGAAAGAGAGAGAGAGAACGAGCCTGGAGAGAGAGAGAAGTGCTGCCAGAGGGAGAACACAAGTAAAACAAGGCTTTGATTTATAAAAAATAAAATAAAAATAAAAATAAATCATCTAACTTTTTAGTCTCGAAACCATCGCGAAGTACAGAGGCTGTCAGTTACGGAAGGCAGAAAGTAATCCAGCCCTGTCAAGTGCCTTTGCTTTAAATAAGTTTTTAATTAAACTTTCACGATGAACAAAAGGCGGGGTCACTTTTGATATGATAATGCGAGACGATGTAAAAGAGGGGAGGCTGAGGCCGACAGCGGGGCTTTCATCGTGAGGGTGGAGGTGCAGACCAAGGGCCACGCGGCCGACCTTTGTTTGCGAAACTGCTTCCCTCCGGTCAGCAGACTGGTGACGAGCTTCCGGAAATTAAGCGAAGGAAGAAAGGATAGAGGAGGAAAAAAAAGACTTACGAAATATCGACGATGCTGCTCGGGCTGAGGGGAGAAGTGCGAGAGAAAGGAACACAACAATTTTTCAAAAGAAGAGGGGATGGAGGAGGAGGGGGGGGGGAGTCGGGAGGGGGGGGAGAGAGAAAAGAGGATCCAAAAGTTCCATTGGTTTAAGTAAATCATTGAATTCTCTCTTTTTGTAACATCAAAGGCATCTCTTCCTCTTTGATGTCGCAGCATGCTGTTTAAGGTACAGCATGAATGGAGAGATGTCAAGCTGCAAGGTGCCTGTGTAGTTTATGTTGAGTACGGGAGAGAAACAGAGATGAAAGCGGAGCACCAGGTTTGCTAATGAATACCCAACAAATAGGCCCATATCTAATAGCACGCGCTCAGCAGAAGAAGATTCGCTGACCTTGTGTGCCACGCCCAAGGTCACAGGAGTGCTGGAGATTATCTTTTTTTATTTAGCAAAAAAAAAAAAAAACTTACGGTTTCGAAATCACCTTCGATGTTCGCTTTAATGCTCTTGTCGTTCAAAACTAATTTGAAGGCACACTCATACAATCTCATGCTCTTTTGGGCCATTAGCTTTTGAGAAGGATATTATATCCAATCACAGGGACCGAACCGCCACTTTAATATAATCCTTTTGTTAGGAGGCAGGTTGATAAACAGATACTTGAAGTTAACTTTGGCTGCGATGTGCGGACATGAATGCTGGTCAACGGCAGTTTAAATTGCTGGCCGGAGCTGATCAGACGTCTGGCTGGAGCCAAACTGTCCTCCTGTAAACGTCTGATGAATATCATCTTTACCCCCACACGCATCAAACATCATCGTACGCAGAAGAAAGCAGGAAGGGTCCAGATGTTTTTTTAATTTATTTAAAAAAAAATTTATTTAGTTGTTGTTTTAACTGACGTTTTGTGGAGAAAAGGAAGAGCAGGGTGGGAGGAGGAGGGAGGGAGGGAGTTAGGGAGAGGGAAAGATCAGTCGCCGCGACGACGACAACAAGCTCCGCTCGCCGTGTCACCCGCGCCCCCTCTCGCGGACGTCGTAACGATCCCTCTCCCCGCTTTCATCCGGGGGCGGAATGCCATGTGGCGGGGCCTGATTGTAGCCCCCCTCCCGGCGTTTAATCACCGCCCCCGCGCCCGGGGCCTCTAACGAGCGCGGCGGCGGCGGCGTGGCTCCGCCGATACGGCCAGGACGCCGGGGCTGCTGGGGGAACGGCCGGACTTGAGAGAGGCGCGGCGCGGAGGGGGGGCCCGGCTTTGAGATGCATATGTCCCCCGAACGAGGCTCTGATTGCCCTTTGTGTACAGCATGGGGCTCGTCTTTTTTGTAGTCGCCCTCTGATGTTGCTGTCGGGGCGGGGGGGGGGAGGGGGGGGCTGGGGGGGGGGTTGCGGCAGGGCGACGCGTTAGCATTTTCCGGCTCCTCCCACGCTCGGCGAAGGACACCCAGTCACCAGGTAAAGGATACGGTGCGCAAACGCGCTCAATGATCCGTTTTTCTTTTTTTTGGTGACCCGAAACGTGCATTTGCTTGCTGATTACGCTTGACCCCCGACCTCAGCGAACCATTAACCGTCCTGTGACGCGTGCCAGGGCTCTTTCTGTTAACGAAGACGTGTTCGGCAGTGACGTGGCTGCTCGGGCGTCGCACTCGACCTCTAAATGAAGAGAAATCTGACTCGTGCAGCGGTGCAGTGTGACAGAACCGTGCTGAGCCTGAGCCGTTACCAACATGTTAAAAATGTAGAACGTGGGCAGACGTAATGGATTTAAATACCAAAGTGTATTATATGATATATTTTGGGTAACCAACTGTCTTCTGTAGGCCTAAAAATAGGGGCATTTATATCCTTTCCTAAATCCCCTCATGTGCGTCATCTGATTTAACAAAATCAGATGGGCGTAATTTGCTGACTAAACCTATTAGTCTTTGTGAACGATACTTTCATAAACATGACCATGTAATTACTGGTGCCACTTAACAAGCCCCTATTAATTCTGTGACAGCACGGTCAATCCGTCAGGCATCGCGGCCCATTAAGCAAGCTGGCCTTTGAACACGGAACCAAAAGGTTTTCCAGCAACTGAAAACACACGAGCAAGAGCAGTCCCTGCTTGGGATCACCTGTTTCAGTTTTGCTGGCCATAAATCAGCTCCCTCAAACACACATACACACACACACACACACACTCTCTCTCTCTCTCTCACAGACAGACACACACACACACACACACACACACACACACTCACTCTCTCTCTCACACACACTTCCACTTAATACATGCACACAATAGACCTAGCCTCAGATTAAGGCCATTAGATGTGCTTTCAGTGTTCTGACTGAAGAAACGTTTGACGGTTGCAATGGTTGTCTGGACCAGGGGTTATTTACTGCCAGCCCGCTGCCTCAGGGGCTGAATTGGGCCCATATGGAGCAGGACTTTGCTTTAATGTCAAAGAAACCGAACCACATTGTGATGAACATGTCCTCCATTCTGGGCATTAGCCAAGGTTTGAGCCATCTATGTGTTAGATGGAAATAATGCAGAAAATCCCCCTCTCTCTTGCTCTCCATCTCACTTTCTCTTTCACTCTCTCTCTCTCTTTCTCCATTTTCCACAAATGGTTTACTGAAATGTATCAGTCATCAATCACTCATACCATAAAGAGAAAGATCATTAAAGAAGATGAGATCCTGAAGCAACCCCACCCCACCCATCTCTCTCTCTCTCACTCTCTCTCTCTCTGTCTTCCACGGGGATGATGTTTTTGAAGGCTGTGGATGGGAAACTGTGTGTCCATCTGGACTGGATAAAATCAAAGAGCTCTCCCCCCCCTCTTCGCTCTCCCTCCTCTTCATCTCCCTCTTCTGTGAGGGATCAGGGCTGGCCCAGCCAGAGTCTGTGCAGCAGGGTGGAGAAAGAAAGCTATTCCTGTTCTCTGTGGGCATGGGCCATACCTGGATCTCAACAAATGCCCTGGCATAATCACCTGGTTCATGTCAGTTCAGGCAGCGTTGCTACGTTACGCATAGCGGTACTGGAACAACACAATTTCACCGCACACGCTTGACGCTTTTATCAAACTCTGCTCCGGAGAGAGCAAGGTGTTTTTTGTCTCCTGTTCTTACTTGCTCTCCAACCAGGAAATATCTTGACTTATTGCACTGACTGATGTAGACAAATAGGTTGTGAGAAAATGTCACGCAAGGATAGCGATTCAGGCGCACCTTAGCAGCTTAGCAGGTGGTATCTAACACCATCAGACCAGTTTCAAAAAATCCATCAAAAGTCTCGGCAAGCTCCAGTTTTCAATTTTTAAAGAACTTTTGCACTTGGGCTTAAAGCACTGGTGAGCCTTGCAAAAAAACCTAAAGGTACTGGAGAATCTGGAGAGCTGGCTTGCCTTTGTGATAATGGAATTGCTCAGGCTTCAGCTGCTGGGAATAGCAAAAACACATTCAAAGTTATATTCAAACTTTTTCCATGTTGTACTCATGTATTAATTATTCAAACTGTGGAACTGATTTTACTTGAGTACAGTAGTTGTAATAGCACAATATAAAGTTGTCAGAAAGGATGGTGAACTAATGGAAGAATTTCTGATGAATTGGAATTGTTGATCACAGAACTTTGGAAAGGTGTGTTCACTCCAGGATACGAAATCTGGTTTATATCTGGTTATGCCTATTCTCTATCTACGTGGATTGACATCTTAGAGTTTTGTCCTGCACTCTTTGTTTCAACCATTGTCTGGCAACCGGAAGGTTGTTGGATCGATCCCCAGTCTTCTGAGTGTCGAAGCGTCCTTGAGAAAGACACCTAAGCCCTGCTTGCTCCCAACGAGCTGGTTTGCACCTTGATTGCCGTTGGTGTGTGAGTGCATGTGTGTGTGTGTGAATGGGTGAATGAGAGGCATTCCTTGTAAAGCACTTTGTGCAGGCGTTGCTGGAAAATGCGCTATATAAATACAGTCCATTTACAAAGGCACAGTCTGACTGCGATCCTATTTCCCATCTGAGATTACTGAATAATGGCTGGCTGGCTGGCTGGCACATTTTGCATTTTAAAAAACTTGCAATAATCATGAATGCGTTTTGCATTAAAAGATAAATAGTGTCTTTAGGTCCAACTGTCTTTTTTGCATATCTTTGCAGAGCACATGTAGTTGAACAAAAAAAAAGATTTTGAAGATGGCAAACCTCAAACAGCCCATGCCTAAGACCCTGTCCCTGGCGCGCAATGAGATGGTATCAGACAGAAGCTTTGGGATCAATCACATGCCCCAAGGGACCAAGCAGTGCCACAATCAGGTAATCTAAATACAATACTCATCCCACACATCTGGCTCTGTGATTTTGTCCCTATAAGCTTTAACTCACTATTCCGAGAAAAACTGAACTGTTCAGGGACTTTTCGTTTTTTTTGTATGTATTTTAGTATTTAGTTGGTTCCTACTTTCAGATGCCCATTTTTTTGTCTGTTTCCCTTTTACCCAGATTGTGTGATTTCCCCCCAACACACATGGTCCATTCGAAACGCCTACTGAATCAGAAAGAATTGGACAGCAGATAGGTTTCAAATAAATATATTCCACAAATAAATATTCCCGCATATTTGTAATAAAAGTAAATATGCTTGTTGACAGCAGATCTACACAAGGTATATAACCACATACCTAATTTCCAATCTTTTGCTTTCTGTCATTATTCACAATCTCTTCGCTGAAATGAAAAAGATTAACTTTGGAAGTTTTCCTTTTTGTTAAACGCCGAGCCATTTAATAAAATATATACAATGGCCTCCTCAAGTGGTGACTTTCTGCATTGCATCCCGCTCCTCACCAGTGGTAGTTCTGCTGTAACTGTTGCTATTTGTTTGCATATAAGACAGTATACTCAACATAATTTGGGGAAAAAAAGCAGTAAAATGTGTTGTAAAATGCACAAAGGTGTCAAAGCCCACCTCAAAGTTCTCTTTGTGGCATCGATCCATGCTGTGGAACGAAGTTATGCTTGACTGCGAGATTCAGTCCTTCATAAAATAAGCTTCCACTGTGTTGCTTCTACCATGTTTGATTATGAAGCTGTTGTTTTTTTTTTCATTCAAAAACCAAAAAAGTTCAAAGTCGCTGTATGCCAAATTCTGGAGCTGTCATTAGGTTATGAAGACTGTCGGAAAAACCTGATGGAAAAGTAATTAATGTTTTCATTTAAACCTCGTATATTTTTATTTCAGAGTCTGTGGGTAAGGGCATTGCAATGCCACGTTGCGGAATTTGCTCAGACTTATACAAAGACCCGCAGAGTTTTGCTGTGCCAGGCAGTGTAGAGGGTCGAGCTTTGTTGCGCCTGGTTTTTAGGTGAACTCCTGCACCACCAGCTCCTTGAGGGACAACAGCGACACTGGGCCCCTCTGGGCGTCGGTCACCCGGCACAGCTCCTCCTGCAGGGCGGCGACGGGGAGCCCCAGCTGGAAGCCCAGGTCCACCAGCAGGGCCAGCAGGGGGCAGCGGTACTTGCGCACGCCGTAGCGGCGCACCAGGGGCAGCGCCCGCTGGCCCGTGGCGAAGGCGGCGGCGGCGTCGTCCAGGTCGCGCTGGCACACGGTCACGGCGCACAGCGTGGGCACGGTCAGCGCGGGGCAGTGCTGCGCCAGCTTCTCCTGCAGGTCCAGCGCCGGGAGCAGCAGCTCCAGCGCCCGGCTGTACTGGCCCCCGCACAGGCAGCCGTGGGCCCGCTTCAGCTCCGGCTCGGTGAAGAAGTCCTGGAAGAGGGCGCAGCGGCGGACGCCGCGGACGGCGTACAGCCGGGCCAGGTAGTCCTTGAAGGCCTCGCGGCGCTCCGCGATGTTCTCCTCCGCAAAGTTGCCCGTCACCCTCTTCCTGGGCAGCGTCACCTCCTCCAGCTCCTCGCTGAAGTCCTGCAGCAGCTGCAGGTGGAGGCGCTCGAAGTCGCTGTAGCGCCTCTCCACGGACACGCGCTTGGAGTCGTAGCTGCCCGACTTGAGCACGACGATCTGATACACCTGCGCAAGCAAAGGCGTCGCGGGTTGGGTTGCGCTCGACAGTTACTGACCAGGAGCGCTAGTTCAAGGTCACTCAACAACCCTAATTTACCCTAATTTACCTGAGCATTAAGACACAGTCTTAAAACAAATCTTGACGCCTTGAAATAAGAGCCTGTTATCATACCACAGTACAGAATTACAGTGAAGCATATTGTGCTTGGTCCATGGAGAGCCCAATGTGATGGCTTCTCACGTTACTCACCACGTAGCGGGACAGCCCGTGCTCCACGGTGCGAGTGGAGGGGATCTCGAAAAGCAGTTTGAAGGTTGTCCTCTCAGACTTCACTCCGTGCCAGTAGTCCTGTAGCTCTTTGGTGGTCATCGCAGAGCTAGGGCTGATGCTCAGGCCTGTAGCAAACGCAGACAAGGACGCAATGTGCACATGCAGACAAGACTCACAGAGTTGCGTTTATTGAGCCGGCTGTAATATTCGGGATCAGTGCAGCCGCTAGACTGACCAGTGGTGTCTTCGTGGGCCTGTCGGTGGGAGCGGGAGACGTCAGGAATCAGGTATCTTGGCGAGGTGCTGGAATGTGGCTCTGCCTGTTGAGCATTATCCTCAAACATCTCTTCAGTGCTGAGTGGGCTTCCTGCCACTGGTGCATTCTGGGCCATTCTTGAAATGTAAACAACACATCACATGAAATTGCATATAAATGTATATTAATGAAAATTCATTAAAGGTAAAAGATTCTCTCCATGCTGCATGGCAACAGCAGGAAGGATTTTACAACTTGGGGAAGGGTTTATGGCGTCTGGTCCTTGTCTGGTTGATACTTAATTTTGAGGCTTATTTTCAAAAGAGATATTACAACTGATGTAGTTTACCAGTCTGCTCAAAACCCTATCTTGGTGGAACCTCCATGAATGTTAGCAAGGTGAGGGTTAATTTTAATATGTTTAATTTTACAAACCCAGCAGTATTAACCGTTAACACCCTCTAGATGCAGGACTCAGATGCCCACTTCCAACTTACTGTTACAAACTTCTTCCTAAGTTGCCAATACTGACTGCTAACTAAAAGAAAGATGCATATTTTATGTAGACACACACTGACATACGCACACACACACACAGACCCACTCACAGACAGACACATATATTCACACCTCCAATGGCCACCCCCACCCCAGTCCCTGCTCTGTCTTATCTCACATCACATTAAATGGTGAATTACACATCTGACGATTATCATGGTGAACTTTCACCTGTTAATTTTTAACTTAAATTTTTTAAATATTCTATACCAGATACCAGATAACTCTGTTGTTATTTCATGTGATTCCTCTGGTCACATTGCTAGGCGACTGCACATTTGAGAAACGCATGAGGAAAGAGGAAGTTACCGATTTTATAGCGAAATCAGTCACGTCTTTCTGTGATCTTCAGCGCGGTGAGACCACTGCCGCTGCCCTTAAACAGAGCCTGTTCTGAGCCTCTCCCCGCGTCTCATTCGCATCACACATTACCAGCTCATTTGGTAAAAAGGTAAATTGAGTGCTTACCTCTGATGCCGTCAGTCAGATTTTCCAGCTGAAGAGGCTGTTGTTAGCCTAGGTCTTATCTAATGTGTCTCACCGTTTATTCACATGCCAAGAAGATCACTGCGCACCCCTTCTGTTATCCAGGCCTTCACATTTATGGGGAGAAAAAAAAAAAAAACCATGATCGGTTGACTTTCTGTGCCAGACCCAGGAGAACAGAAGCGGGGACAGGAGAGTCCCTTGCATTGGCAGGGAAGTTGCTAAGGTCTCGAGTGAGCTCTGCATTGTGATTGGCTGCCTGTGGGAGGGGACGAAAGGTTGCACAGGAGGAAGTGAAAGACTTCCAGCAGAGTACCGAGCATTTCAGCGGTGATAATTTATTTCCCCACTAAAACATCTCTATTCACCATAGCTGTATCACACCATGTCTAAAATGGTCTTATTTCAGTAAGTCAGTAGAAGCATGAATAGCTGTAATAATCTTACTGGGTTTGGAGCCCTCCATTTTATAGTACCGCCATGTGTATAGATAGATAGATGTCACAGATGGCAGACTGCTACATCCTCTTTCCGTTCACATGTGCTAGCTCTGCAGTCTGTTGTGTTGTAATGTGATGTTACAGACTAGTGGGCAATGGGGGTGGCTACCTCCTGAACATGTACTTTATATTAGAAACATATTAGGTAAAACATTTAGATTGACTTTGTCTCCAACCACTGATGCTGGATCAATTCATTGTTGTCGTAATTGTACTGATGCTCATCAGGAGTTTGCAGATAGAAGATTTGGAGCCAGGCAGGATGTGGTAAATGTGTGGGTGATTTCCCTCAGCTGAATGCAGAAATGCAAAACCAAAAAGTAAATAACGTGCTTTATTCAGACGGGCACTCTTTTTTGGACACGTGATCTTCAATAGCATAAAGAAGAACTGCAACACATCCCCTCTTCCTGAAGTGTCAAGAGCAGGTCTGTCCAACCCTGTTCCTGGAGATCTTGAGATCCTGTAGGTTTTCAGTCCAACCCTAATTTGGCACAGCTGAATCTCCTTATTATAAGATTTCTAGCTGGTGAATGAGGTGTTCTTTGTTAGGGTTGGAGTGAAAACCTACAGGAAAGTAGATTTCCAGGAACAGGGTTGAGCAGTCCAGGGCCATTTCACAAAGCAGGACTACTAAGCTTGATAAACCTGGAACCCTCCCAAATCTGGAACGTGGACTGAAGTACAAAGAGCTGTTCCGGGTTTTACTCAGCACAGTTATCCAGAAAACTCAGTAATCCTGCTTCGTGAAATACCCTCCTGGTCAATGTGTAGGCATATCTTTCCCTCCTTTCCTGTGCACCTGTGCCAATTTGGTAAATGCCTACACCTGTGCTAATTGGGAAATACCCTCACCTGGGTTTCTGGAGCTTATACATATTTGTTTCTCCTCTCTTCATGCAGCCAGTCTGTTTGCCATTCTGCTGCATGCTATAAGAGGACTTTGCGTAGGTAGGTGTCTGTTGAGAACTGGCTTTAATTACTTTAAAGGATCCCGTAGAGCTTGGAGGTGGTTACGCCAGGATAACATATGCAAACTTCTTGAATAATAAATATTGTTTCTTGTCAAGTCAACAGAAAAGTCTGTCATGTCTTGACTTGACTAGCTCAAGAATATCTATATGGAGAAATATTGTGCAATATATATGATTCTCAGCTTCATGATAAACTAATAGGTGACTGTAATACATTCGTACAAAACCCTGAGTCACTGAAGTGCTCATCGTTTTAAGGCCTCTGTGCTGCACTAAAGCTGACCCCCCACCCAAACTATTAGAAAAATGTTTCTTATTTATGTCTAAATAACACCAAGGATGTTTTAATATACACTGATGTGTACAGGGATTTAAAATCACCAGTGCAATAATAAAAAACAAACTTTAGACAGTCATGTCTCATCTAAGGATTGGTCTTTGCTTGTTATGGACAAATGGATATGACATGGTATGTCACACACATTTGACATCTCCGAACCATGGTTCTAAAGGCAGTTTATGCTGCAAGTTTGAATTAACATTTTTAATGTTCAGGATTAATCACCACAACAGCGATTTGTGCGAGTGATAAACTTGTTAAATATCTTTTTCAGACACAATATTTTTTGCAACTTCAATGATACACGTTAATGTATAAACATTTTGAAATAAATGTGTAAAATATGTGTATTTGTTCACATTTGTATGCCAAAGTTAAGGAAGATGTGCCAGTGCAGAAAGATAGGCACCTGCAAGTTTTAGAAAGCAGGTTTTGTGTACAGGGGATTTACTGATCGTGGTTGATCACTGTTTGTGTATGAACAAAGGTGAACCCAAAGTCGGTAACATCCTAAAAATACTAATTGGTCAATATCGACCATGTTTTGTCCAATGAGACGGTCAGTGAAACAGTAGCTAGTTATCTCAGGATTCATGGTTGACTTGAGAAATCTACAGCTAACTGCTGGCACATGGGAGGAACAGGGGAAGTGGTGTGTTGGCAGGCTTTGGTATTGTCTGTGAATTTGTATCGCCTTGACAAGCTGCATTCTCCTGACACAAGCTGTGTCGTCGTGCATATTTGTTCTTTAAAAGGCATGATTGTAACAGCAGCGTTCTGCTGTGATCTACTGGAGTCTGTCTTCAATCAAATGTCAAATGTCTGGCAGCTGCGATCAGCGGTTAGCCGAGGGGAGAAGGTACTTCTCTGTTGCTCTGACTACTTGACCTTTTTGTTTACACAAAACATCTGCGGCCCACTCTCAGCCTACAGTACAGTGATTGTGGTAGACTATAAAATTCTCCCTTCGACTTCCTGTCACAAACCAGAATAGTTTAGTCCGGAAAAGCAGAAAGAGAAGTCAGTTTGGAATGTTATGCCTTTGAACTCTGCCCTTTCAATACATATTTTTACCTGCATAAGAAACATCAGTACAGCAAGATATCAAGTGCATGATCTGAGACTTCACATGTATGAATGTTGGCATGACGAACGCACATGCATACGTCAAATGTTATGGCTCATTTTTTAGCCGATACCTACTAAGTATGGAATCCGCTCTGGCACTTGGGTAAGGAAGCTCCAATGGTAACTTCTAAAGAATTAACTATAAAGCAAGCCATTTAATGTTCGTGAAGTTTCGAAATGTTTTCTCATCCGTGGAACAGATTTCACAAAATATTGGAGGTCTGATTAGGTTCTGGTGTCAGAAACTAGCACCGGCTCATGCTTTCTGTTTTTCTTGTGCGTTCCAAACAACCAGTGCGCAGCCTGTGATGTCATATAAAAACAAGCCTACCACCAATGGTGACTCGATGTCCTCGCAATACATCTTTTTGCATTTTTTCGGCGTAAATACAAGCGCAGCATCTTAAACCGGTCCACGCAGAATGATTTCGCTTGCAGTGTTACACAGTGGCTTAGGATGATGTTACAAAACCTACGCTCAAAACTGATTTCACACATCGAACTACTCCCTCATCCAAACGAATGAGTCAATAGTGATGTCAATCACAACTTGCTTCCGCCCCCTTTCACTCTACAACCGAACCAGAAAAACTGTCTGGGAAAACCCCGAAGGGTGGGACCAAAAAACAGACTCGTTGTTTATCCAATAATCACTAACCAAAACTGGAAATGCGCCAATGGGTTCAGAGAATGATGACCAATTGGTTGGTTGCGTGGATTCCCCTTCAGTAATGACAGTATAATGTATACAGTGTTCTTGTATTTTATTTTGTTTCGTAACTGTAACGTGTTTCTTCTTAAATCAGTTGTTTAAATACCGTAGCTAACAAGCTAACCTGCTGTAGTGTTACACAACTCTGTCAGCACACGGAAACACACAAGAGATGCTTAGTAGCCGCTAGCTAGCTAGTACTACGTTGCTTTTTAGCTGGTTGGGCACATTCTACATCCCTACTAAAATCACATTTCAACTTTGTGCAATTGGGACAAGCCGATTGTCAGTATAGGTTGTTATTTCGCTAATCAGCTTGTCATTGAAGATACGGTAAGAAAAAGTGGCTTAATGTCATTATTCACAACACTTGCATGTTGCTAGCAACGCATTGAGCTACTGGATCTGGTGTGCGGTGCTCTGTGAGCTAGGCTGTGTTCTGCTCATTTTTGTTGGCCCGCCAGTCGGCAAGCTTGAGCTGCTGGCTCGTTAGCGAACGAGCTAGTTAAAAAGAAACATAATTAGCAAGCTATATCGTACAAGATGATTCGGTTTGGCTAAATGGCTAGCCATCGACTATTTAGAGCCAGCTAGCTAGTTTCACTATGAGTGCCTGCTCATCATTCAATTGGCTAACTGGGTAGCTGTTAGATTTGTGAGTAATAAAATAATAATGAGTTAAATTATTGCTACTCATTACGTAAAGCTGACTGGTTAAGTGTAACTGTTGTATTTTAAGGTATGAGGGTGCATGGTTTAATTTCCTCCAACACGTTAGGTCGCTTACCTAGCTACGTTAACTATCGTGTTGTCACCGCTTGTAGCTAGCTAGCTAGTCACAGCATCTTACTTGGCGAGCGTGTGCTACGACATACACTGTTCTACGTTACTGGCCGTGACAGTGCGGCAGCAAGAGAACATGCAGAGTGGCGAATATTAGTAGATAGCTAGCTAGCTATTACATCGTATATCAGCTTACATTAAGGTTTTGTCATTTCACGGAGGGCATGAAGCCCAGGCCAACGTTGTGTTTACATTTTTTGTGGTTGAGTTTTGCACATAGCCAACGTCGCTGGTGAACAAACTACCGTTGGCTATTTACCACTCTCCAGTTCAGTGTAGCTTAGATTCTGTCAGCAGGTGTATTACGTGAACATGACAATCATTGTTCCAGAATGTGGAATATTGAGATACGACATAAGATCCTTGTACGCTGATAGCTTGGTTCTTATTTTGCAGATTGTGAAATTGTGGCTTTGCCATATGGTCCATGTTTGACAGGCATGCATGCTTCAGAACATCAGAGCATCCTTATAAAACATTTACATAATGCAGGAATGTACGGTCTGGAAAACATTAACGTTACATATGCTAGCTAGCTGAATACTTGGTTGGCTATTTTTGAGCTTGTTTTTGGTTGCCTTTTCGACTAGCCTTGACAATTTGATAGTTGCACCTTATAGAATGTTCTCTTTCGTTAACAAATGATTGGAGGTGCTGGGGGGCGAAGCTATTAGGCCGCGAATGTGTGGCATTGTGGAAATTGCCGAATGGTTTGTGGCCTGCTGCATGTCCAGTAACACTGTTTTCACTCGTATTACAGGAAGATCAGGAACCCCGATTTTCATTTCACTTGGCTGAAGTGTACTGCAGGACTGGAATATCAGGCTGTTATTGTGTTGTGGAATTTATAATTCCCAGCTGGAATGTTGTTTTGAACATGTGTGTGAACTGATATTTACACGGGTCAGAACATCAGTGTTGAGGTTATTTCCTGCTGAAATAGGGAAATTTTGATCTCACTTACTTGCCACTTGGTTTGGAAAGGGTCATGAAATAATTCACACCAAGTGGTGGAACACAATGTCCAAAAAATAAAAACCACAAAAACAACAGCCGCACAACATGGCCAGTGTTCACTGTGAAGTACTCCCACAGCCTAAATCTCAATACGGGTCATAGCTGTAGATGGCACTAGATGGTAAACAAGGAGCTTTTTATGTAACGCTGAAAGGGCCTGTTCCTTGGGTGGTTCCACAATGAGCAGCGATCGGTATTTTTGTCGTGACTGTCTGAGGCCAGTTTGTCCAGGAAGAGAGACAGATGTGCCATTTTAAGGCCTCAGTGACAGAATTAGTAAAATCACATTAAGCCCACTGTACACAGCCGACTGAAGGCATGCACACTCGGCTCGTCCCATTTCATGTGCTATAATCCTACTTGTGCTTATTTTTGTGTTGGTCTAAAATGAGGACTCTGCTGACTGGGTGTTACCAGCTGAAACAAAAAGCTGAAATAAAACTGAGCTGAAATGGTGATTTTCATTACGGGGCCCACTAGTGTATTCACTGTTAAACCCAACCCTGACTTATTGGAGATGCTGAGTTGAGTCCGTAGACCTATTTCTTGAGATTCTTTGTGCTACGGGGCTTTTTGGAACCGATCACCATTATAATGGTCTGATATATATTATGTATTATTATATATATATAGCCTATAGAGCATAGAGCAAGGCTGAAAATTTGTCCTGACAAAAAAAACAAAAAACGCCAGTTTAATAGCAGGAGCGTCACAGAAACAGTGTCAAACGGGAATATTGGTTAAGATACCGTGGTGCCTGCGTTGCGTGTTTACAGCACAGAGGCCGTGACACGCAGGGACGGTTAGTGGCCAGGAAGGGCAAACCGAGAAGCCGTGGATTTCCCCTCTGGTCTCTCTCTCTGCTCTTCGGTGGCTTGGTGTCTGACTCCGCCGCTGCTAGGGGAAATCCAGCAGACCCACAGCTGCTGGAATAGCCTGTGTTTTAATCTGAACCCTTTTTTTATTAAAAACCACCAGCTGCACACAGTCTCCTCTTTCAGCATCTCCATTTACAAAGCAGTTTTCTGGGGGGGGGGGGGGGGGGGACAAAAGATTTTATCACTTGTGCAGATACATTTGTTATAACACGGGTGGACTTATTTGAGGTCGGAACAGATTGGTCCGAGTTATGGAAGTTCACCGGACAAAGCAGGGGCTGCCGTTTGTGAGTGGAATCATTGTTTCGTGAACAATTCAGCAATGCTAAGTAGGCTGTTAAGTTGGCTTAGTATTACGCCATTCTTTCCTGTGGTCAACACTGGATTTTTAGATAATTTTTTAGTACAATGTCGTTTCCGCGCTGAGGTTTTGCCTCTTGAATTCCCCTTATGCAATGCTAGTCTTATTACTTAATGATAAATGTGTTTATTTTTCTTTTTTCTTTTGGGTAAATAACATTGTTGATGAAAATACTTGGAGGTTTCTGTTTAGTCAAACCACAGTGCACCTTGTCCTTAACTTCGAGTGATGTGAGCTAACGCAGTTTTCTATTACTCACGCAAATTATGAGTTTAGCAGTGTTTATAATACAAAAACCTGACACTTAACACTTGATTCAGTTCATTACCGGAGGGATAAAGCGCATTGCGGTTAAGCAGAGTAGGCAGAATCATACATTTCTGGCCTGAAGCTTTGTTTTTAATGGTGCTCCAGTTGTGTAATTACAGAATGTTCTGACTTATGTGAAGGAAGTTTGCTAAAGAGGTTGGCGGCGTTGCAACACCGTTAATCACTTTAAGGGTCTCAAAACTTCTTGTGTTCTGATCATTTGCAATTTTGCAATCTCAGATATCCCTCTCAAAATAAATGAGTTGCCAGTTGATTTGCATAGTGGATAACATCCGTCTTTTATATGATACCAAACTGAGTGCTCCTCGTAAATCACCTGTGTTTATTCATATGTTATGTATGTATTTTGCTTCTTTATCTTTATAGGCCAACATGCAATGCTACAAGCTATGTCTATATGTTATTCATAGGCAGTTAGCCTGTTTTAGCTTTTAAAGATATTTATTTATTTATTATTAGTCTAGATACTGTTTTAGCTTTGCTGTTTTAGGTAAATTTTTTACTATTTTAATGAATTGAAGGTACACGCAAAGGCACTACAGGTATAATGTATTATTGTCATTTATGATTAATGGATTTCCACAGTATAGTATGGTAAAGGGTGTGTTTGTACCCTTGCATTTGTAATTATGTCTTGAAGGAAGATTTGCGCTTGTGTTTTTGAACTGTTGTTGAAAAGGCGATAAATGTATTTCGGGGCCCATGTTTAATATCGTAAAGCCGAGTCAGTTCTGCAGCCGCTGTGTCAGAGAGGGAAGTTGGCTGAATCATCAAGCTGTGCACCTGTGCGTTAACGCCACCCTTAAGTGTGTTTCTGTTTCCCTGTGTGTGTGTGTGCAGGTGTTGATGGGAGCACAGTCTGATTAGCGTGCGATGCAGCCAGCCCACAGAGAGGTCGCTGGGGGACCCCAGGCCTGCGCCCCGTGACCCGCCCACCGCATCCCCCCCCCCCCCGCCCGTCTCCGCGGACGCCAGGAGCGTTCGGACACACCCCCCACCCCCCCCCGGCGCTGCGCCCGGCCTGCTTATGCGCGGCGGCCCGCGACGGCGGCCATGAGCTCGGCGCTGTGGAACCAGGACAAGCCCGGCGGGGGCGGCTTCCGCGAGGACTCGCGCTACTACATGGTGCTGAAGGAGTGCGCCACGGAGAAGCCCCCGCAGAAGACCCTGAAGATCCCGCGCGGCAGCATCGGGCAGGCCTGCCCGGAGCGCAACAGCCTGGGGCGCCCGCTGCCGCCGGGCAAGGGCAAGCGCAGCCTGCGCATCCTGGACCAGACCAACGTGGTGCTGGGCCTGGACGAGAGGGACGTGCTGGAGCTGGACGAGAAGCTGGCCGAGCTGCTCTTCCCCATCACCAACTGCGAGGAGCGCTACGCGCTGCTGCGCAACAAGCCGCGGCTGGAGCGCGCGCGCGACATCGACTGCGGCTCCAAGGTGCGCGTGCAGCTGCGCTCGGGCGACGAGCCGCTGCCCGGCGTGGTGCGCTTCAAGGGCTCGCTCATCCCCGAGCGCACGCTGTCCGGGATCTGCTTCGGCGTGGAGCTGCTGGTGAGGAGTCCCCCCCCCCCCGCCGTTTCGCCCGCCCCGTGAGGTCCACCGCTGGGCCCGCCGCTCGCAGCCTAGCTGACATAACTTGCGCTTCGGCTGCCGCGGCGAAACCGTACAGAAAAGCGACGCAGGCCGTCTAGCTGAGACGCCTGTATGATTAATCCGGCATTCCTGCCCGTTTATTTACAAACAGGTTTAATTATTTAAGGGAGCAGTGCTCAAAATAAACGGGCAAAGAGCAAAGACGATCAATGGCGTGCTGCTTGCAGTCGGGGTGTAGCGCTTAAGAGCGCTGCCTATTGATCGTTTGTAATCCTTGCTGCCGTTTTAATAATAAACAGATGGCGTTCCACGATTAATCACGCAAAATGATGTTTTGCCGTTTGCAATAGCAGCCTGTGCTTCTCCACCATTTTGAACTTACACGCATCCTGGTCTGACATAAGCTTATGTAAGCCAGGTCTGGGCTAGTCCTCCTCAGCCCGGTCGGCTCCAGTCTTATCGGAGTAGGTGGGCTGCATCTTCACTTCGCTGCTGCTCACCTCCTGCTTCAGTGTGGCTGACCCCTGAGCATCATTAGAGATTAGCTCTCCTGCCGCTGCCCACGCATGAACGCTGTCTTCTAAGGACTGCGCTGCTATGCTTGGGAGGATGGGCAGAGGAACACACACATACACACATACACACACACGCGTGCACGCACACACACACACACACACACACACGCGTTTGTGCACATACACACACACACACACCCATGCACCACACACACGGCTCTGCTTGTGCAGATTCTCACTGTGTGGGGAAGTGAGCGTTGCTCCAGTTCCCCCATTCTATTGGGTTGTGGAAGCCAAGCTCAATATTGGAAGGATTACAGGTTTTATGGTCCATGATTCATCTCTTAGCTTGAGATGTTGTTTTGTAATCCGTTCTCAGTTTGCTTGTCCTGCCCTTCCCGTCTCTGACATCTCACTGATAACTTGCCATAAATCTTAAAATTGTTTACACTCACTCCACCAACAGATTACTGGCTTCAAGTATGAGTCTGAGCCTTTACATCATGCTTCTCCCAAGCAGTGATCTTCTTGTTTGTCATGGTTACACTGGCTCTTAAACAGAGTAGTGCTTGTGTCGACAGCAGCCTGAACGAGCTGTGCTTTAATCTGCACGTGCAGGCAGAGGCTGATGTTGTTATAAACACACCTGTTTCCTCTTCATCACCTGGGCCAGTTTGCTGTCGCACTCTTGTGTGGGGATGGGGTTGGCCTTTTTGGGGCAGCGTGCTGTGGAATCTCTTCAGGCTACATCAGGTATAGCTGAGCTCCTGGAGAGGCCGGTCAGTGGGCTGCACAGCCAGCTCTGTAAAGCGATAGAATTGTGCACAAGTCCGCTGGAAGCACTAGAGGCCAGCTCGTCTGCTGACGCTGAAATTATTCACTATTTAGCCCCGTGTGCGTGCACGTGCTGCACGAGAGTGTGAGCGAGCGGCACCTGATTCACTCCTGATCTGACTGAGGTGCTCGTGGGATGCGGCGCTCGCACATTCACACATTGAATCAGCGTTTTCTGTTCACAGTCATAACTGGTGTAACAGTGAAACGTCAGGCCCCGCCGGTGGAGTACCTCGGCTTGGGGCTGCAGTTGGGTCTACCTGAGCCTCAGTGCGACACTCTGACTGCACGCTGGGCTCACTGGGTATGTCTCCCCCCCCCCCCCCACTTCACCCCCCCCCCCCCCCCCCCAGGAGGAGGGCCGGGGCCACGGCTTCACGGAGGGCTCCTACCAGGGCAAGCAGCTGTTCCGCTGTGAGGAGGAGTGCGGCGTGTTCGTGGCCCTGGACAAGCTGGAGCTGTGGGAGGACGAGGAGGAGGAGGACCTGGGCGAGCTGGTGGCCGACCACCTGGCCCTGGCCGACCCCGAGTTCCTGCCCATCGAGATCAACTCCCGCGTGGTGGTCAAGACGCCCGAGGGCCTGGAGCACGGCACCGTCATCTTCTGCGACCTGCTGCCCGGCAACGAGAGCCTGGGCTGCTACGTGGGCGTGGACATGGTGAGACTGACATGCCCGCACACCAATCGGCCTGAAGGGGGGGAGGTGCCAGCCCTCCTCTCTTAAATGAACACAAGCCTTTAAACACGCAGGAGTATTTATCAGGATTCTGGCAGTAAAGCGGCCTGTTTAGGCTAGCCATTGTTCAGGGCAGGGTTTTGTTAGGGGCATCAGTGGAGAGAGAGTGAACGATGCGCGCTCGCTGAGGAGTGCAGTCTCTTGAAACAGGAAGAAAACAGGATGCAGATGTTCAGGTATAAAATGGCCGCCGTGGCTGTGGAGTGCAGGCGTGTTGGTGACGCAGCAAAGGGAGAACTGAGCGTCAGCTGGACGCACGTAGTTATTGCACAATAATTTCATAGTGACGTACATATTCTCTGCCTTTAATCCCACACAGATTCACTCAATTTGTCACTGTCACTCACTCACTCACTCACTCACTTGGGGTTTGAATGTATGCTTAACACGCCATTCTGTTTTCCTTTCCAGAGTAAATCACATGAATGCTTAATCTGAAATATTGGTGTGCTTTCCATTCCATGCCATTCTGGGTGTATGCCAAACTGCAGTCCTGAAATATGTGTGTGTGTTTTTAGTCTCTGCAGTGTCTACCCTCTGAGGGCTAACTTTGCTTTTGTCAGCAGGTATACACTCACTGGCCACTTTATTGGGCACATCGGTCTTGTACTGGGTTAGAACCCCATTTTTCCTCCAGAACAGCGTGAATTCTTCTTTCAAGAAGGCGATGGAAACGTTGCTTAGGGATTTCGGCCCATGCTGACTCTGAAGTTTCTGCATGCTATTTCACCACACATTAAAACCTCCAAACCTCCCATTCCACTTCACCTTAGTGCTGCCGTATTGGATTGGGATCTGGGGACTGTGCAGGCCATCGTAGTTAACGGTCCCTGTCATGTTCGGGCTTGAGATGATGCATGGTTTGTGGGGATGCACACACCTTATCTTATCCTATGGTAGACCAGGGTGGACTATGTCCACAAAGGGATGCATGTGGTCTTTAACAATGCTTCTGCGGCATTAAAGCGAGGATTAGTTGATAGTAAGGGGCCTACTATGTGCTAGGAGAACATTCCCCACACCATTACACCACCACCAGCCTGCACCTGCACCTCTGGCAGAAGGCAGGATGGATCCATGGATTCATGTTGCTTTTGCCACATTCTGACCTAGCCCTCTGCATGCCACGGCAGAAATTGAGATTTGTCAGATCAGGCAACGTTTTTCCAATCTTCAGTCGTCCAGTTTTGGTGGTCACGTGCTCACTGTAGCCTCATCTTCCTGTTCGTAGCTGACAGATGTGCAACCTGGCGTTGTCCATCTGCTTCAAGGTTCGATGAAGTGTCTGTGCAGAGATGCCCTTCTGCACACCACTGTTATAAATAGTTATTTGAGCTTGGAGAAGTCTTCCAGTTTTCCTCTGACCTCTCATTAATAAGGCGTTTTTGCCCAGAAAACTGCCACTCACTGGATGTTTTTTTTTAATCACACCATTCTCTAAACTCTAGAGACTGTAGTGTGTAAAAATCCCCGGAAGGCAGCTGTTTCTGTGATGCTGGAACCACCACGTCTGGCGCCAACATTCACATACCACAGTCAATGTTGCTTAGATCACCCTTTTGTAACGTTTGGTGAAACAGAAGATAAACCTCTTCACCGTGTCTGCATGCTTTATACATTACACTGCAGCCACGTGATTTGCTGTTTGGAGGAACAGGCGCCTTCTGCGTTAATGAGCTTACGGGGCTGCCCATGCTTTCCTTGTTGGCCAACAAATATCTAACAGATTACATTACATTACATTATAGGTATTTAGCAGACGCTCTTATCCAGAGCGACGTACAACAAGTGCATAGGTTTCATGATGTAGAGGCGCAAAAGAAACACTAGATGTTTGTTTTTGAAAACCAGGAGCGGTGAGTAGTCGTAATCGCTGTGAGCGGTGATGTCAGCCATGGGTCGCGGTCACCATTCGTGGTCATGTTTACCAGTCGACTCATCGTGACCCGAGTCGCGACCCGTGCTTATGCTCGCTGCCGGTCCGCCGCTTGGCAGCGCTGGTCGTGTTTTGCAGAGGAAGAGCGTTTGCAGAGGAAGAGCGTTTCCGGAGTTCGTGCGCCGGTGGATCTCTCCGTGTTTTATACTGCGAACGATCATTTCCTACCGCGTCTCGCGATCGTGCGAGATACCGGCCTTGACTGACGAATTGCTGACGAACGCGCACCCGAGGGCATGTGTTTATGTGATCAGAGAGAGGGAAGTGATGCGCGTCATAAGGAGAAAACATGAAAACGCAGCGCAGGCTGTTGTGAAAATGAAATCTCTGATCGCAGCGCTGCATTCTCACCCAGTCTGAAGTGGGTTCATACGGACCAGCTCCACATACTGTAATACACTGGGGCTTGTTTTGAGTATTCTCACCCAGTCTGAAGTGGATTCATATGGACCAGCTCCACATACTGTAATATGCTGGGGTTTGTTTTGAGCATTCTCACCCAGTCTGAAGTGGGTTCATACGGACCAGCTCCACATACTGTAATACACTGGGGTTTGTTTTGAGCATTCTCACCCAGTCTGAAGTGGATTCATATGGACCAGCTCCACATACTGTAATACACTGGGGTTTGTTCTGAGAATTCTCACCCAGTCTGAAGTGGGTTCATACGGACCAGCTCCACATACTGTAATACACTGGGGTTTGTTTTGAGCATTCTCACCCAGTCTGAAGTGGGTTCATATGGACCAGCTCCACATACTTTAATACACTGGGGCTTGTTTTGAGCATTCTCACCCAGTCTGAAGTGGGTTCATACGGACCAGCTCCACATACTTTAATACACTGTGGCTTGTTTTGAGCATTCTCACCCAGTCTGAAGTGGGTTCATATGGACCAGCTGCACATACTGTAATACGCTGGGGTTTGTTTTGAGCATTCTCACCCAGTCTGAAGTAGATTCATATGGGCCAGCTCCACATACTGTAATATGTTGGGGCTGCACTTTGTTAACCCCCTGGTCTATGAAAACATCTGGAAATGATAGCCTTTCTGTACATCGGCAGGTTTTGCTGTTGTGTGTGTAGTTTTGAGTCGGGGGGGGGGGGGGGGGGGTTAAGAAGTGAGAGAGAGAGAGAGGAATGAATAAAGGAGCTGAAGCTCGTTCTCATTGGAGTGCGGGAACAAAGGGCAGGGTTGTGTGACCCGTGGGGCGGGCGGGCGGGTCGTCCGGAGGAGGGAAGGAACACTACCGGCCTCTCAGTGCCCGCTGCGCAGAGAGAGAGAGAGAGAGAGAGAGAGAGAAAGCGACGCGGTGTAGCGTAGCTCCCAGGAGCTGGTGACCCCGCAGCCGGCCTCTCCCTGCGTGCGGACGAGCGACACTTAGCCCAGCCTGTCATTAGAGAGAGAGAGAGAGAGAGAGAGAGTGAGAGAGTGAGAGAGATAGAGACAGACAGAGAGAGAGAGAGAGAGGGAGGTAGATAGAGACAGAGAGAGAGAGAGACAGAGAGAGAGAGAGAGAGAGAGAGAGAGCTGGCTCAGGCTGGAGGTGGGCACAGGTCAGCGGTGGACATGACAGAGCTGAGGGGAGTAAGCAGAGGTTTGGGGGAATGACGAGCACCTGCGGGGGTAAGGAGACCATGTCTGGGCCTTTTTCAGGACGACCCCATCGGGGACTGGGACGGCACCATTGACGGGGCGCTGCTGTGTAACTTTGCCAGCGTGGAGCACACTCGTCTGGTCCCCATCTGTGAAGTAATGCCAGGTGAGCGCTAACGCCTTAGCTTCTTAATTTATCTTATAAGTATTATTTATTTTTATTTTTTGTTGATGGGGTTTCTCATCTGTCATCTCATCCTGCTGTTTTATTGGTGAAACAAAAAGCCCTTTTGTCTAATTCATTTCTGAAAATCCAGAGGCTTTGCATCTGTTTCAGTCATTCGAGCTTGTGCTGTTTCTTTTCGGTGCAAGCGATACTTGGAACAGTTGACAGCATCTCTTGAGTGTATGACCCTTAACTACAAAAGCAAGAATAATAATAATAATGTAAATAGTAGGCTGGCTGTTTACTTAGGAACTGCAGCACAAAGTTAGGCGCGAGATGAAAGTTTGGAGTTGTTATTGTTTTGCTATGGAAGACGGATTGCTGTTGGGGGCCTGCGGCCCGTGATGTTGTTCATGTGTTCTGCATGTGGATCCAAGACAGGAATGGTGTGAGAACGTGCCATTGCTCCAGTTTGATGGATTTAAGTGGTTGAAGTAGCGCAGCGCAGACTTGCCTGCTTTTGAGTGCTTTTTAAGGCTTTGGGTCTAAGTGTGGCCCAGACAAAGCACAAAGCACAAAGCGAGCCCTTTCTGCTGCTGTGCTCGACCGTGCTGGGAGGAAGGAGTGAGGAAGCTGCCAGTGTTCACAGTGCTGCGCGTTTGCTGCTGCGCGTTTGCTGCTGCGCGTTTGCTGCTGCGCGTTTGCTGCTGCGCGTTTGCCAGTGCTGCGCGTTTGCGGCTGCGCGTTTGCGGCTGCGCGTTTGCTGCTGCGCGTTGGCCGCTGTGCATTTGGCCCCTGCGTGTTTGGTGCTGCGTGTTTTCTGCGGCGAGTTTGACCCCTGCGCGTTCGCCGCTGCACATTTGGCCCCTGCGTGTTTGCCGCTGCGCATTTGCGGCTGCGCGTTTGCGGCTGCGCGTTTGCGGCTGTGCGTTTGCCCCCTGCGCGTTCGCCGCTGCGCGTTTGCGGCTGCGCGTTTGCCCCCCTGCGCGCTTGGCCCTGCGCATTTCGCCGCTGTCTCAGCCTCTCCCTGGCCGTTCGCAGAGTTCGCCATGCAGGACCAGCGCCTGCTGAAGCACAGGGGCAGCGGCACCGGCGGGGACAAGCCCTCCTCCGCCCAGAACAAGCCAAAGAACAAAGGTACTGCTGTCACTCAGCGCCGTCGCCGCGGAGACAGACACTGCCTTGTACCGGACGACGTCCAGCGCAAATAGTCAACAACAATCACACACGTTTTCTCTCTGTTTGTACGCCAGTCCAGCCAGATAAAAGGGCTCAAAGGATGGGAAAGGCTGTTAAATCTCATTCTATACCAGACTACACTTTCTCTTTAAATTTGTGTTTCTGAAGTATAATATAAATAAATTAACTTATTTTTACATTTACAGATTTGGTTTACTGTTTGTATTTAAATGAAGCTTAAAACACATAGGCGCACAAGACCGGCAGACATTTTGAAATGTATATTTGCTTTTTATTACTCTTCTTCCTGTTTGACTGCAGTTAATGGAGCCACCACTGTGGTGGTGCACCACTGAGCCAAAACCCCCATCTAGTTCGGAGTTAAGAGTCGCTCCCTTTGATGATATTTTTAGTTCTGACAGGAACTCTGATGCAAACTTGGAGGATACTGTGGTATATACAGTTGGGTAAAAACATTCAGAATTTGGTAAAGCTCTTACAGAAGCTAAACGGATAAACCAAATCTTGCATTTTTTTCTGCGGCACAGCTAAACCTTTTAATCAAATTTAATTCTAAATTGTTTCTTTGTTTTATTTATGATCCACATCTAATACTTAGTTTTGTGCCAGCATTCATTTTATGGAAAAGACTTGCTGTTCATGCTTTAATGTGTATAAACGAGCATGATAACACGGGCGTTAGCTGCAGTAAGGATGCCTGCCATCTAGTGGAGATTTGGAGTAAGTCGCCGTTGGAATGCCTCACATTCAAAATGGGTACATAACTAAGCTTGTTTTCCGTAGCGTGAATGTGTGAGTGTGTTCATGGGGATTTCTTGCGCCCAAGTGTTATTTTTACTCCAGCAAGCATGGGGTGCTGTGGTGTGGTGTTATTTTGGGCTTTGTAAGAGGCCATTGAAGTGACTGGGTCTTCTCTCTCTCGCTCTCACTTGCTCTCTCTCTCTCTCTCGCTCTCTCTGTTGCTTTGCTGGCTTCGCTACATTGCATGACGTCAGCTCAGGGTCTGCCCTGGCCCACCCCACTAGCACCAGGAGCCAGCAGATTCCTATCTGATAGGTCATCACGTGTAGTGGGAGTGTCACTCCCATTAACGAGGCAGACGTGCTGTTCTTTTATCACGCAGAGCGTTCGTGTAAAATCACACGTTTACGACGCAGACAAATATGTCGATGACAGAATTTTGGTATGTCTCAGACCTTAGTTTGATAGCTGGTGTCATCTTCAGGTTGTGTTGAGCGGTTATTTAAAATCTCGAGTTATCGGGTTCTTGTGTTAGTTTTGGCTCTTGGCTCTTGCTAGTATTATCCAGCATAGCACATGTAAAAAATAATAATAATAGTAAATTCGCATTTCTGTGTTCTCTTTGTGAACAGGACAAGTTGTCTTTTTTTTCATATGGGCCACCACCGAGTCAAAAGAATGGGCACACACACGCCCCTTCTTACCTTCTCTCTCTCTCTCTCTGCCGAACTCTGTTATTTACAGGATTAGGTCTGCAGTGTGGGAATAGAAGCAAGTCTGAGTTTTATTACACATTAAATGGCAGCTCTGTCGATCACCCACCACAGTCCAAATCCAAAAGCACATGGTACATTGATGAAGGTAATCCACACAGCAGAAACGTGGACTCGACAACAAGCCATCTTGATAGCAGGGTCTAATTTCAGATCTAGATCGGGAGTAATTATATTGCGTCTAGTTTCTTGCAGATTTTAGATGATATTTCTATCAAGGTTAAAAACGTAATTCAGCATATTAAAGTAAGTACTTGTAATGTTAATTGACATGGTCCTTTTTTCTACCTGCTGACAAGATTTTTTGTTTGGTGTCCCCTTCCATAGTTGTGAAATAGGAGCCTTTATGTGCATGATCGCATGGCTCAATCTGTTAAATCACCAAAGGCTTTTAGTAATGCTCTCTGGAGAATAAACACATTCATCCATGTTGTTCCACCTCACTTTATTATTAGCCCAGTGGATTATGAATAGTTTGTTTTGGGGTGTGGAAAAAATCCGTCATGATGAATATGCCATGATACAGTACCTGAATCTATCAAAGTCCTGATGCCAGGATTAAGTCTACAGGTTCACATGATCATGGGCTAAATTTATGCATGCACTGAGTCACTAAATGACTTCATGCAGTACTGTGGAACAGGTGGCTCTGTTCAGACATAGTGGAGTGCGTGGCATTGAAGGTATTTGGGCGGGGGTTGCGG